>NW_028120126.1:268799-290806 GCF_965119305.1 Pelophylax lessonae
GATTGGGGAAGATTAGAGGAGACTTGTGGGATTGTGGGAAGATTAGTGGAGATTTGTGGGATTGGGGAAGATTAGTGGAGATTTGTGGGATTGGGGAAGATTAGTGGAGAATTGTGGGGATTGGGGAAGATTAGTGGAGAATTGTGGGATTGGGGAAGATTAGTGGAGATTTGTGGGATTGGGGAAGATTAGTGGAGATTTGTGGGATTGGGGAAGATTAGTGGAGATTTGTGGGATTGGGGAAGATTAGTGGAGAATTTGTGGGATTGGGGACGATTAGTGGAGATTTGTGGGGTTGGGGAAGATTAGTGGAGATTTGTGGGATTGGGGAAGATTAGAGGAGACTTGTGGGATTGGGGAAGATTAGCGGAGATTTGTGGGATTGGGGAAGATTAGTGGAGATTTGTGGGATTGGGGAAGATTAGTGGAGAATTGTGGGATTGGGGAAGATTATGGAGATTTGTGGGATTGGGGAAGATTAGTGGAGATTTGTGGGATTGGGGAAGATTAGAGGAGACTTGTGGGATTGGGGAAGATTAGCGGAGATTTGTGGGATTGGGGAAGATTAGTGGAGATTTGTGGGATTGGGGAAGATTAGTAGAGAATTGTGGGATTGGGGAAGATTAGTGGAGAATTGTGGGATTGGGGAGATTAGTGGAGATTTGTGGGATTGGGGAAGATTAGTGGAGAATTGTGGGATTGGGGAAGATTAGTGGAGAATTGTGGGATTGGGGAAGATTAGTGGAGATTTGTGGGATTGGGGAAGATTAGTGGAGAATTGTGGGATTGGGGAAGATTAGTGGAGATTTGTGGGATTGGGGAAGATTAGTGGAGATTTGTGGGATTGGGGAAGATTAGTGGAGAATTGTGGGATTGGGGAAGATTAGTGGAGAATTGTGGGATTGGGGAAGATTAGTGGAGAATTGTGGGATTGGGGAAGATTAGTGGAGAATTGTGGGATTGGGGAAGATTAGTGGAGATTTGTGGGATTGGGGAAGATTAGTGGAGAATTGTGGGATTGGGGAAGGTTAGTAGAGATTTGTGGGATTGGGGAAGATTAGTGGAGATTTGTGGGATTGGGGAAGATTAGTGGAGACTTGTGGGATTGGGGAAGATTAGTGGAGAATTGTGGGATTGGGGAAGATTAGTAGAGATTTGTGGGATTGGGGAAGATTAGTGGAGAATTGTGGGATTGGGGAAGATTAGTGGAGAATTGTGGGATTGGGGAAGATTAGTGGAGATTTGTGGGATTGGGGAAGATTAGTGGAGAATTGTGGGATTGGGGAAGATTAGTGGAGAATTGTGGGATTGGGGAAGATTAGTGGAGAATTTGTGGGATTGGGGAAGGGTAGATTATGTAGATTTTGTTGGAAGGATTTGGGAGATTTGTGGGATTGGGGAAGATTAGTCATGCTGGGCCGGTGGAGGAAATCTCAGAGGCTTAAAGTGAGTCAGAGATCAATCATCATCCTGATCCCTCCAACCACGCTGGCCACCTACGCATTGACTCTGCACTTTTCAAGATCACTTATTGACCAATAATCGGAGATAAATATCGAATTCTACAACCCAGAGAGAGGAAACTCCTGGGCAGTCACAGCCAGGGGCCCACGCTGGGGAGATTTGGGGGACTGCCAGGGCCCCATGCCTTCCCTACCTCTATTGCTGAACCAAACATAGAAACATCTAAATACCTCCAGAACTTCCCACAGCCACTGCACCCGACAAATCACGAGGGCCACCTGTCACCCCCCCCCCCCCCCGTACCTGACAAATAATGAGGGTCACATGTCACCCCATCCACACCCACTATACCTGACAAATCATGAGGGCCAGCTGTCACCCCCCAAACTGCACCTGATAAATCATGAGGACCACCTAGCCCCCCCCCCCACATACTGCACCTGACCATTAATGACGGCAACCTGTCACCCCCCCCCTTCACACTGCACCTGACAAATCACGAGGACCACCTGTCAGCCCCCCCCCCCACACACACACACACACTGCACCTGACAAATCATAAGGACCACCTGTCACCCCCCACCCCCCACTGCACAGGGGATCAGCTTGATGTATTTGGGTTCCTGACCTCCTAACCTGGGGGGGGAAACTTTGTAATGCATTGAAGGTTGATGTCTTCACCTTCCTCCTCCGTGTGTGGAAAGTCCGATCTGTCCCGTCTTCCTTATCGTATGATCAGATCAACAGATACGTGTCACCGTCACTCTCTGTACAGAGAAAATCTCTCCTGTTTCCCAGGAATAATCTGTACGGATCTCTGTCACCCTAGGGTACAGGTGTCAATGTCACCTTAGGGTCTAGGAGTCAGTGTCACCTTAAGGTCTAGGTGTCTGTGTCACCTTAGGGCCCAGGTGTCGGTGTCACCTTAGGGTCCAGTTGTCAGTGTCACCTCAGGGTCCAGGTGTCAGTGTCACCTTAGGGTCTAGGAGTCTGTGTCACCTTAGGGTCTAGGAGTCTGTGTCACCTTAGGGTCTAGGAGTCAGTGTCACCTCAGGGTCTAGGAGTTAGTGTCACCTTAGGGCCCAGGTGTCAGTGTCACCTTAGGGTCTAGGTGTCAGTGTCACCTCAGGGTCCTGGTGTCAGCATCACCTCAGGGTCCAGGTGTCAGTGTCACCTCAGTGTCCAGGTGTCAGTGTCACCTCAGGGTCCAGGTGTCAGTGTCACCTTAGGGTCTAAGAGTCAGTGTCACCTTAGGGTCCAGTTGTCAGTGTCACCTTAGGGTCCAGGTGTCAGTGTCACCTTAGGGTCCAGTTGTCAATGTCACCTCAGGGTCCAGGTGTCAGTGTCACCTTAGGGTCTAGGAGTCAGTGTCACCTTAAGGTCTAGGTGTCTGTGTCACCTTAGGGCCCAGGTGTCGGTGTCACCTTAGGGTCCAGTTGTCAGTGTCACCTCAGGGTCCAGGTGTCACCTTAGGGTCTAGGAGTCTGTGTCACCTTAGGGTCTAGGAGTCTGTGTCACCTTAGGGTCTAGGAGTCAGTGTCACCTCAGGGTCTAGGAGTTAGTGTCACCTTAGGGCCCAGGTGTCAGTGTCACCTTAGGGTCTAGGTGTCACTGTCACCTCAGGGTCCTGGTGTCAGCATCACCTCAGGGTCCAGGTGTCAGTGTCACCTCAGTGTCCAGGTGTCAGTGTCACCTCAGGGTCCAGGTGTCAGTGTCACCTTAGGGTCTAAGAGTCAGTGTCACCTTAGGGTCCAGTTGTCAGTGTCACCTTAGGGTCCAGGTGTCAGTGTCACCTTAGGGTCCAGTTGTCAATGTCACCTCAGGGTCCAGGTGTCAGTGTCACCTTAGGGTCCAGTTGTCAGTGTCACCTCAGGGTCCAGGTGTCTGTGTCACCTTAGGGTACAGGTGTCAGTGTCACCTTAGGGTCTAGGAGTCAGTGTCACTTTTAGGGTCTAGGAGTCAGTGTCACCTTAGGGTCCAGGTGTCAGTGTCACCTTAGGGTCCAGGTGTCAGTGTCACCTTAGGGTCCAGGAGTCAGTGTCACCTTAGGGTCTAGGAGTCTGTGTCACCTCAGGGTCTAGAAGTTAGTGTCACCTTAGGGCCCAGGTGTCAGTGTCACCTTAGGGTCTAGGAGTCAGTGTCACCTTAGGGTCCAGGTGTCAGTGTCACCTCAGGGTCCTGGTGTCAGTGGCACCTCAGGGTCCAGGTGTCAGTGTCACCTCAGGGTCCAGGTGTCAGTGTCACCTTAGGGTCTAAGAGTCAGTGTCACCTTAGGGTCCAGGTGTCAGTGTCACCTTAGGGTCCAGTTGTCAGTGTCGCCTCATGGTCCAGGTGTCTGTGTCACCTTAGGGTCCAGTTGTCAGTGTCACCTTAGGGTCCAGGTGTCAGTGTCACCTTAGGGTCTAGGAGTCAGTGTCACTTCAGGGTCTAGGAGTTAGTGTCACCTTAGGGTCCAGGTGTCAGTGTCACCTTAGGGTCTAGGAGTCAGTGTCACCTTAGGGTCCAGTTGTCAGTGTCACCTTAGGGCCCAGGTGTCAGTGTCACCTTAGGGTACAGGTGTCAGTGTCACCTTAGGGTCCAGGTGTCAGTTTTACCTCAGGGTCCAGGTGTCAGTGTCACCTTAGGGTCCAGGTGTCAGTGTCACCTTAGGATCTAAGAGTCAGTGTCATCTAAGGGTCCAGGTGTCAGTTGCACCTTAGGGCCCAGGTGTCAGTGTCACCTTAGGGCCCAGGTGTCAGTGTCACCTTTGGGGTCAGGTGTCAGTGTCACCTTAGGGTCCAGATGTCAGTGTCACCTTAGGGTCCAGGTGTCAGTGTCACCTTAGGGTCCAAGTGTCAGTGTTACCTTAGGGTCTAGGAGTTCTATAGGGAGCGATGCAGTGGCTGTCAGGAATGTAGATGTAGAGGTTCTATAGAAAGCGATGCGGTGGCTGTCAGGAATATAGATGTAGAGGTTCTATAGGGAGCGATGCGGTGGCTGTCAGGAATGTAGATGTAGAGGTTCTATAGAAAGCGATGCGGTGGCTGTCAGGAATGTAGATGTAGAGGTTCTATAGGGAGCGATGCGGTGGCTGTCAGGAATGTAGATGTAGAGGTTCTATAGGGAGCGATGCGGTGGCTGTCAGGAATGTAGATGTAGAGGTTCTATAGGGAGCGATGCGGTGGCTGTCAGGAATGTAGATGTAGAGGTTCTATAGGGAGCGATGCGGTGGCTGTCAGGAATGTAGATGTAGATGTTCTATAGGGAGCGGTGAGGTAGCTGTCAGGAATGTAGATGTAGAGGTTCTATAGGGAGCGATGTGGTGGCTGCCAGGAATGTAGACTTGTAGAGGTGTTGACAGGTCCTCTATAAGTCATTAGTGAAGTAAAGTCCTTACCGTGGTGCCATTGCATTGTACTTCCTCTGGTGCTCCAGTCTGGGGTCCAGGTACGGCTCCGGTTTCCTCACAATGCCAAAACCTTCCCCGGTACAAGCATAGAGGAACGGGAGGAGAAGGAGGACTTCTGCCAGACAAAGAAGATTCTTATGTTATGTTTTATACCACAAACCTCCGCCGAAACGTCACATATCCACCGAAACATCACATATCAGCCGAGACGTCACATATCAGCCGAAACGTCACATATCAGCCGAGACGTCACATATCAGCCGAAACGTCACATATCAGCCGAGACGTCACATATCAGCCGAGACGTCATATATCAGCCGAAACATCACATATCAGCCAAGACGTCACATATCAGCCGAGACGTCATATATCAGCCGAAACATCACATATCAGCTTAGACGTCACATGTTTGCCGAAACGTCACATATCAGCCGAGATGTCACATATCAGCCAAAACGTCACATATCAGCCAAAACGTCACATATCAGCCGAGATGTCACATATCAGCCGAGATGTCACATATCAGTGGGGACGTCACATATTAGCCGAAACATCACATAGCCGAGATGTCACATATCAGCCGAAACGTCACATATCAGCCGAGACGTCATATATCAGACGAAACATCACATATCAGCCGAAACGTCACATATCAGCCAAGACGTCACATATCAGCCGAGACATCATATAGAACGAACGAAGGCAAAGGGCATTCATCAACAACTGCCAATCAGTAGTAATTCAGATAGTAATTGAGAAAGTAATACAGATAGTGATACAGGTGGCAATAGAGCAGTAACTCAGGAAGTAATACAGATAGTAATAAAGGTAGTAATACAAAGAGTAATACAGGTAGTAATACAGATAGTAATACAGGTATTATTACAGGTGGTAATAGAGCAGTAACTCAGGAAGTAATACAGGTAGTAATAAAGGTAGTAATACAAATAGTAATACAGATAGTAATATAGATAGTTATACAGATATTATTACAGGTGGTAATAGAGCAGTATCTCAGGTAGTATTAAAGGCAGTATCTCAGGAAGTATTATAGGTGGTAATAAAGTTAGTAATACAGATAGTAATATAGATAGTAATACAGGTATTATTACAGGTGGTAATAGAGCAGTAATACATATAGTGATACAGGCAGTATTATAGGCAGTATCTCAGGTAGTACTATAGGCAGTATCTCAGGTAGTACTATAGGCAGTATCTCAGGCAGTATTATAGGCAGTATCTCAGGTAGTATTATAGGCAGTATCTCAGGAAGTATTATAGGCAGTATCTCAGGTAGTATTAAAGGCAGTATCTCAGGTAGTATTGTAGGCAGTATCTCAGGTAGTATTAAAGGCAGTATCTCAGGAAGTATTATAGGTAGTAATAAAGGTAGTAATACAGATAGTAATATAGATAGTAATACAGGTATTATTACAGGTGGTAATAGAGCAGTAATACATATAGTGATACAGGTAGTACTATAGGCAGTATCTCAGGTAGTACTATAGGCAGTATCTCAGGTAGTATTATAGGCAGTATCTCAGGAAGTATTATAGGTAGTAATAAAGGTAGTAATACAGATAGTAATATAGATAGTAATACAGGTATTATTACAGGTGGTAATAGAGCAGTAATACATATAGTGATACAGGCAGTACTATAGGCAGTATCTCAGGTAGTACTATAGGCAGTATCTCAGGAAGTATTATAGGCAGTATCTCAGGTAGTATTATAGGCAGTATCTCAGGTAGTACTATAGGCAGTATCTCAGGTAGTACTATAGGCAGTATCTCAGGTAGTACTATAGGCAGTATCTCAGGTAGTATTATAGGCAGTATCTCAGGTAGTATTATAGGCAGTATCTCAGGTAGTACTATAGGCAGTATCTCAGGTAGTATTATAGGCAGTATCTCAGGTAGTATTATAGGTAGTAATAAAGGTAGTAATACAGATAGTAATATAGATAGTAATACAGGTATTATTACAGGTGGTAATAGAGCAGTAATACATATAGTGATACAGGTAGTACTATAGGCAGTATCTCAGGTAGTATTATAGGCAGTATCTCAGGAAGTATTATAGGTAGTAATAGAGTGATAGTAAAGGTCTGTAGATATCACCTTCCTCAGCTGGGCACTGCAGCACTTTTTCCATCCTGACCTTCCACAGTACATCCTGGTCCCATTGCGGACATTTCTGATGGTCCTTGTACGGCCGATTATTGGGTGTCGGGATTTCCATTTGGTGCAGGATTTTGGCCACTCCGTTCCTGTAGGAGAATCTGTCCGGCATGTTGAGGTCAATGGGATAATCTGAGATCCAGGCTCTGAGAAGAATGTTGGTCACATAGATTGGCCGGCGGAGGATCCAGTCCTCTCTGTAGACCATCTGATCCGGAAAGTTTAGCCGGATCTCTTGAATCTTCTCTGTACCATCGGGCCTGCAAGTCCAACGTCTTTTCAATATGCCAACCAGAGGCTTTGTAATGGAAGATGCCAGAACATCCACATGGACCACCTGGTCCCGCTGGCACTGATACAGGACTTCTATGACCGAAGAATCAGACAAAGTCCTTGGTGGGTCAAAGAACTCAATGTAAGACTTGGTGGGGGTCGGGGCTGAAGTCTCTGAGGTGATGACCTGCATCCAACAGGACTGGACAAAGAAAGACTGCAGATAATATCAGTCTATGTACCAGAGGAGCTTACACTCTAATGTACCCCCACAGTCACACACTATTATTATTATTATACATTTATATAGCTCTGACATATAATGCAGTGCTGTACAGAGATCACTGAGCCAATCACATCAGTTTCTGTACCAGAGGAGCTTACACTCTAATGTCCCCTCCCCCACAGTCACATCAGTTTCTGTACCAGAGGAGCTCACACTCTAATGTCCCCTCCCCCACAGTAACACACTATTATTATTATTATACATTTATATAGCTCTGACATATACCGCAGCGCTGTACAGAGAACCATACCTGGCAGAGGAGGAGGCAGCTGAGAAGGGTCTCCTGGACTCTCCATTGAGGCACCATGTTGGGTATTATTTTTGGGGTGTCTGGTATCCCCGACACTCACATGTCCACTTTCTGGTCTCGCAGTGGCCGGGATGTTCCGGGATGATGGAAATTCATGGAATTGAGGATAGATGGGTGGTTCTCTAGTGATGGCGGGTATCGGTAGCTGGTGATATTATGGTATTGGCAGCGATCTCCGGCACGCTGTCACCTGCAGAATGCACACCGTGATACGTGGAACCTGCTGGGGAGGCAGAATGAGTTAAAACAAACATCAGATAAAGTTATGAAGTCAGCTTAACCTCTTATATCCGGGAAAACCAAACCGACCACAAACACTAAGACAATAAAAGCCAGCCGGCCAAAGCTCCCTGCAGGGGAAAGTCACCACACAGGACTGATGACAGGGAAAAGAAAACAATGCCATTCTTAAAGTGACCCAGACACTGATACAATGAAATGAGTGACCAGAGAAGATGAAGAATACTCTCCATCCTGTGTTAAACCTTCGATCTCTGGGCGCCGCTATTATCGGTCACTCTGGGGTGTGTCGGAGAATATGTCAGATAATGTGTTGGGTGGTGCATCGGACAAAGCGTCGGATAGTGTGTCGGTGTGTCGGTTGATGCGTTGGGTTGCATGTCGAATAGTGCATTGGATAGCATGTTGGGAACTGCGTCACCCGCAGCAACCACTATTGCTATTGTACCATTTTATCACGCTTGCCCGCCTGAAAAGTTAATATTCAATATTCCTGTTTATTTTACAGTCTTACCTACCCGCAGTCCATGAAAACTGACGCAGAACGTTTTGTCTAATTCTCAGCCCTACATGACCCCATAACGTTCTCCTAGAATGGGAGAGAACTGGGGTCAGATGTAGAAGGGACACACCGGTGAACCATGAGAAGTTTACTGACTTATCACCAGGGGCGTAACTACAGGGGTTGCAGTTGCTCCAGGCCTGTGCGGCTCCCCTGTACACCTGGATAGGAGGGGCGGCATGTAGAGAAATCACTGTCCTCCTGTAGCTGCAGGAGGAAAATGGAGGAGATTGGTTCCTCTGTATGCTGCCCCCGCCACTCCTCCTATCCAGTTCACTTGTGTTCTGCTGTCTCTGGGCCCCTGTGTGCTCCCCCCCCTCCCCCCTACTGTGCTGCCCCCCCCCCCCCCCCCACTGTGCTCCCTTCCCTCCCCTGGATGATGTCAGTAGAGTACCAGGAAGGTGTCGGTAAATATGTAATTTACCAGCTCCTTCCTTTTCTGAATGGACAGAGTCATAGTCAGTCACATTGGAAAAAAATAAAATAAAATGATGAAAAATAATACAATTATAATACAAAAAATAAAAACTACTGACACCAGTGGGTGAACTTCCAGGATCGCAAAGGTCACACTTGTGACAAGGCCCTGGCATTCCACCACCATGGGGAGGCCCCAAGATGGCAGGAAAGGGGCCCACTGCAGAACTTGTGAAAGGGCCCCACTGCGGGACCATAATAAAGGGCCCCGCAATCAGTGGGAAAATCCCCAGGCTTGAAGGGAAGGGCCCCAGCCAGGGGTCTGGGGGGCCCTTCATGGTTTCTTGCACCAGGGCCCTGAAGGTTCTAGTTATGCCTCTGATTATCACCTTCTGGTTGGTTAAATCCTCATAGTAACCACGCCCTCCAGCAGCCTCCTTCTCCTCTAATTGCAGGCAGAGTGTTCCCGGGGTCATGCTCCGCCCTCTGTTAATCTCGCTTCTTATATTTTCTGCTGATTCTCTCATTTATTAAAGTGTTATTGGACTGAAAATAACCGTTTTTATACTTTTTTAATAACCACTTTTCTGAAAATTTAGATCCTGGAATGTGAATGGAGCCTAGTGGAGGTGGGAGGAGGGAAGCCTCATTGATGGAGGTGGGGAGGGAAAGGCTAATTGATGGAGGTGGAGGGGGGAGGTTAATTAATGGAGGTGGGGAGGGAAAGGCTAATTGATGGAGGTGGAGGGGAAAGGTTAATTGATGGAGGTGGGGAGGGACTGATCATTGATGGAGGTGGGGAGGGAAGGCTCATTGATGGAGGTGGGGAGGGAAAGCTCATTGATGGAGGTGGACAGGGAAGGATTATTGATGGAGGTGGGGAGGGAAGGCTCATTGATGAAGGTGGGGAGGAATGGCTCATTGATGGAGGTGGGGAGGGAAGGATCATTGATGGAGGAGGGGGAGGGACTGCTCATTGATGGAGGAGGGGAAGGGACTGCTCATTAATGGAGGAGGGGGAGGGAAGGCTCATTGATGGAGGTGGGGAGAGAAGACTCATTGATAATGGAGGTGGGGACAGAAAGCTAATTGATGGAGGTGTAGAGAGAAGGCTCATTGATGGAGGTGGGGAGGGAGGGTGCATTGATGGAGATGGAGGGAGGCTCATTAAAGGAGGTGGGGGAAGGCCCATTGATAGCGATGGGGAGGGAAGGCTCATTGATGAAGGTGGGGAGGAATGGCTCATTGATGGAGGTGGGGAGGGAAGGATCATTGATGGAGGAGGGGGAGGGACTGCTCATTGATGGAGGAGGGGAAGGGACTGCTCATTAATGGAGGAGGGGGAGGGAAGGCTCATTGATGGAGGTGGGGAGAGAAGACTCGTTGATAATGGAGGTGGGGGACAGAAAGCTAATTGATGGAGGTGTAGAGAGAAGGCTCATTGATGGAGGAGGAGGGACTAATCATTGATGGAGGTGGGGAGGGAAGGCTCATTGATGGAGGTGGAGGAGGAGTTACTGCTCATTGATGGAGGAGGAGGGACTAATCATTGATGGAGGTGGGGAGGGAAGGCTCATTGATGGTGGTGTGGAGGGAAGGTTAATTGATGGAGGAGGGGGAGGCAAGGCTCCTTGATGGACAAGGGAAGGGAAGCCTTATTGATGGAGGTGGGGAGAGAAAACTCATTGATAATGGAGGTGGGGACCAAAATCTAATTGATGGAGGTGGAGAGGGAAGGCTCATTGATGGAGGTGGGGGGGGGGGGCTCATTGATGGAGGTGGGGGAGGGAGGAACAATAGTGGAGGTGGTGAGGGAAGGCTCATTGATGGAGGTTGGGAGGGAAGGCTCACTGATGGAGGTGTGGAGGAAAGGTTCATTGATGGAGGTGGGGAGGGAGGGCTCATTGATGGAGGTGGGGAGGGAGGGCTCATTGATGGAGGTGGGGAGGGAGGGTGCATTGATGGAGATGGAGGGAGGCTCATTAAAGGAGGTGGGGGAAGGCCCATTGATAGCGATGGGGAGGGAAGGCTCATTGATGAAGGTGGGGAGGAATGGCTCATTGATGGAGGTGGGGAGGGAAGGATCATTGATGGAGGAGGGGGAGGGACTGCTCATTGATGGAGGAGGGGAAGGGACTGCTCATTAATGGAGGAGGGGGAGGGAAGGCTCATTGATGGAGGTGGGGAGAGAAGACTCGTTGATAATGGAGGTGGGGACAGAAAGCTAATTGATGGAGGTGTAGAGAGAAGGCTCATTGATGGAGGAGGAGGGACTAATCATTGATGGAGGTGGGGAGGGAAGGCTCATTGATGGAGGTGGAGGAGGAGTTACTGCTCATTGATGGAGGAGGAGGGACTAATCATTGATGGAGGTGGGGAGGGAAGGCTCATTGATGGTGGTGTGGAGGGAAGGTTCATTGATGGAGGAGGAGGAGGCAAGGCTCCTTGATGGACAAGGGAAGGGAAGCCTTATTGATGGAGGTGGGGAGAGAAAACTCATTGATAATGGAGGTGGGGACAAAAATCTAATTGATGGAGGTGGAGAGGGAAGGCTCATTGATGGAGGTGGGGGGGGCTCATTGATGGAGGTGGGGGAGGGAGGAACAATAGTGGAGGTGGTGAGGGAAGGCTCATTGATGGAGGATGGGAGGGAAGGCTCACTGATGGAGGTGTGGAGGAAAGGTTCATTGATGGAGGTGGGGAGGGAGGGCTCATTGATGGAGGTGGGGAGGGAGGGCTCATTGATGGAGGTGGGGAGGGAGGGTGCATTGATGGAGATGGAGGGAGGCTCATTAAAGGAGGTGGGGGAAGGCCCATTGATAGCGATGGGGAGGGAAGGCTCATTGATGAAGGTGGGGAGGAATGGCTCATTGATGGAGGTGGGGAGGGAAGGCTCATTGATGGTGGTGTGGAGGGAAGGTTCATTGATGGAGGTGGAGAGGGAAGGCTCCTTGATGGAGGTGAGAGAGAAGACTCATTGATAATGGAGGTGGGGAGAGAAAGCTCATTGATGAAGGTGGAGAGGGAAAGGCTAACTGATGGAGGTGGGGGGAGGTTAATTGATGGTGATGGGGGGCCTCACTGATGAAGATGGGGGGAAGGCTCATTGATGAAGGTGGGGTGGAAGGCTTATTGATAGAGGTGGGGGAGGGAGAAACATTGATGGAGGTGGGGGGAGGGAAGGCTCATTGATGGTGGTGTGGAGGGAAGGTTCATTGATGGAGGTGGAGAGGGAAGGCTCATTGAGGGAGGCAGGGGGAGGAAAGGATCATTGATGGAGGTGGGGAGGAGGTTTATTGATGGAGGTGGGGAGGGAAGGCTCATTGATAGAGGTGGGGGAGGCTCATTAAAAGAGGTGGGGGAGGCCCATTGATGGAGATGGGGAGGGAAGGCTCATTGATGGAGGTGGGGAGGAATGGTTCATTGATGGTGGTGGGGGGTAATGGCTCTTTATGGAGGTGGGGGGGAAATAAGGTTTATCTATGGAAGTGGGGAGTGAAGGGTCATTGATGGAGGTGGGGGAAGGCTCATTGACGGAGGTGGGGAATGGGAGGCTCATTGATGGAGTTGGGGAGGAGGAAGGCTCATTGATGGGGGTTCAGGGAAGGCTAATTGATGAAGGCCGTGAGGGAAGGCTCATTGATGGGGGGGGGGGTTGGAAGGCTTATTGATGGAGGTGGAAAGGGATGGCTTATTGATGGAGGTGGGGGAGTGAAAGCTCATTGATGGAGGTGGACGGGGAAGGCTCGTTGATGGAGGTGTGGGGGGGGGGTTAATTGATTGAGGTTGGGGGGAAGGCTTATTTATGGAGGTGGGGGGGAAGACTAATTAATAGAGGTGGGGAGGGAAGGCTCATTGATAGAGGTGGGAAGGGAAGGCTCATTGATGGAGGTGGATGGGGAAGGCTCATTAGATGGAGGTGTGGGGGGGGGGGTTAATCGATGGGCATTGGGGGGGCTCATTGATGGAGGTGGGGAGGGACGGCTCATTGTTGGAGGTGGGGAGGGAAAGCTCATTGGTGGAGGTGGGGGGAGGGAAGGATCATTGATGGAGGTGGGGAGGAGAAAGGCTCATTGATGAAGGTGGGGAATGGGAGGCTCATTGATGGAGTTGGGGAGGAGGAAGGCTCATTGATGGAGGTGGGGGGGGAGGCTCATTGATGAAGGTGAGGAATGGGAGGCTCATTGATGGAGTTGGGGAGGAGAAAGGCTCATTGATGGGGGATCAGGGAAGGCTAATTGATGAAGGCCGTGAGGGAAGGCTCATTGATGGGTGGGGGGGTTGAAAGGCTTATTGATGGAGGTGGAAAGTGATGGCTTATTGATGGAGGTGAGGGAGTGAAGGCTCATTGATGGAGGTGGACGGGGAAGGCTCATTGATGGAGGTGGGGGGGTTAATTGATGGGGATTGGGGGGCTCATAGAAGGAGGTGGGGAGGGAAGGCTCATTGATGGAGGTGTAAAGGGATGGCTTATTGATGGAGGTGGGGGAGTGAAGGCTCATTGATGGAGGTTGGTAGGGTAGGCACATTGATAGAGGTTGGGGGAAGGCTCATTGATGGAGGTTTGGGGAAAGAAGACTTATTAATGGAGATGTGGATGGAAGGCTCATTGATGGAGGTTTGGGGAGAGAAGGTTTATTAATGGAGATGGGTGAGGTAAGGCTAATTGATTGAGGTGGGGAAGGAAGGCTTATTGATGGCAGTGGTGGCAGGAAGGCTCATTGATTGAGGTTGGGGGGAAGGCTTATTGATGGAGGTCGGGAGGGAAGGCTCATTGATAGAGGTGGGGAGGGAAGGCTCATTGATAGAGGTGGGAAGGGAAGGCTCATTGATGGAGGTGGACGGGGAAGGCTCAGTGGTGGGATTCAGCCGGATCGCACCGGTTCCATAGAACCGGTTACTAACTTTCTGCAAGTTCGCAGAACCGGCTGAATCCCTCTGCGCGTCCGAGCGCAGTACAATTGAATGTCCCGCACTCGGACCGCGCAGCCGCAGACGTGGCGGCCAGAGAGCGGAGCAGTGCGCCCCGACCCGCCCATTCTGTGACAATAGCAAATGAGAATTCGCTATTGTCACACGGATCCTCCTCCTGGCCAATCAGGGAGCGGGTCCTCCCGCTTCCTGATTGGCCGAAAGGCAAACACCGTGCCATTGGACGAGGAGGAGGCGCCGCGGGAGGACTGATGACTCGGAGACCGTCCGTGAGGTAAGTGCGGGGGGGTCGCTGGCACTCTGCAATCATTGGGGGCAATGCTGTGGCTGGCACTCTGCAATCATTGGGGGCAATGCTGTGGCTGGCACTCTGCAATCATTGGGGTCAATGCTGTGGCTGGCACTCTGCAATCATTGGGGGCAATGCTGTGGCTGGCACTCTGCAGTCATTAGGGGCAATGCTGTGGCTGGCACTCTGCAATCATTAGGGGCAATGCTGTGGCTGGCACTCTGCAATCATTGGGGGCAATGCTGTGGCTGGCACTCTGCAATCATTGGGGGCAATGCTGTGGCTGGCACTCTGCAATCATTGGGGTCAATGCTGTGGCTGGCACTCTGCAATCATTGGGGGGAATGCTGTGGCTGGCACTCTGAAATCATTGGGGTCAATGCTGTGGCTGGCACTCTGCAATCATTGGGGGCAATGCTGTGGCTGGCACTCTGCAATCATTAGGGGCAATGCTGTGGCTGGCACTCTGCAATCATTGGGGGCAATGCTGTGGCTGGCACTCTGCAATCATTAGGAACAATGCTGTGGCTGGCACTCTGCAATCATTAAGGACAATGCTGTGGCTGGCACTCTGCAATCATTGGGGGCAATGCTGTGGCTGGCACTCTGCAATCATTGGGGTCAATGCTGTGGCTGGCACTCTGCAATCATTGGGGGGGGGGGCAATGCTGGGGCTGGCACTCTGCAATTATTAGGGGCAATGCTGTGGCTGGCACTCTGCAATCATTGGGGGCAATGCTGTGGCTGGCACTCTGCAATCATTGGGCATTGGGGGCAATGCTCTGGCTGGCACTCTGCAATCATTAGGGGCAATGCTGTGGCTGGCACTCTGCAATGATTAGGGGCAACGCTGTGGCTGGCACTCTGCAATCATTAGGGGCAATGCTGTGGCTGGCACTCTGCAATGATTGGGGGCAATGCTGTGGCTGGCACTCTGCAATCATTAGGGGCAATGCTGTGGCTGGCACTCTGCAATCATTAGGGGCAATGCTGTGGCTGGCACTCTGCAATCATTAGGGGCAATGCTGTGGCTGGCACTCTGCAATAATTAGGGGCAATGCTGTGGCTGGCACTCTGCAATCATTGGGGTCAATGCTGTGGCTGGCACTCTGCAATCATTGGGGGCAACGCTGTGGCTGGCACTCTGCAATCATTAGGGGCAATGCTGTGGCTGGCACTCTGCAATCATTGGGGGCAATGCTGTGGCTGGCACTCTGCAATCATTGGGGGGCAATGCTGTGGCTGGCACTCTGCAATGATTGGGGGGCAATGCTGTGGCTGGCACTCTGCAATGATTGGGGGCAATGCTGTGGCACTCTGCAATGATTGGGGGCAATGCTGTGGTCACTGTGCATTGAAAAGGGGCACGCTGGTCTCTCTGCATTGAAAGGGGGAACACTGGTCACTGTGCATTGAAAGGGGGCACGCTGGTCATTCTGCTGGGAAAGTCGGAACTGGTTACTAAAATTTTTGAATCCCACCACTGGGAAGGCTCAATAGATGGACGTGTGAGGGGGGGGGGTTAATCGATGGGCATTGGGGGGGCTCATTGATGGAGGTGGGGAGGGAAGGCTCATTGGTGGAGGTGAGGGGAGGGAAGGATCATTGATGGAGGTGGGGGGGGAAGGCTCATTGGTGGAGGTGAGGGGAGGGAAGGATCATTGATGGAGGTGGGGGGGGAAGGCTCATTGGTGGAAGTGAGGGGAGGGAAGACTCATTGATGAAGGTAAGGAATGGAAGGCTCATTGGTGGAGGTGGGAGGGGAGGTTCATTGATGGGGGTGCAGGGAAGGCTAATTCATGGAGGTCATGAGGGAAGGCTCATTGATGGGGGGGGGGTGGAAGGCTTATTGATGGAGGTGTAAAGGGATGGCTTATTGATGGAGCTGGGGGAGTGAAGGCTTATTGATGGAGCTGGGGGAGTGAAGGCTTATTGATGGAGGTGGGGGAGTGAAGGCACATTGAAGAAGGTGGGGGGGTAATTGATGGGAATTGGGGGGCTCATAGATGGAGGTGAGGAGGGAAGGCTCATTGATGGAGGTGGGGAGGGAAGGCTCATTGATGGAGGTGGGGGGAGGGAAGGATCATTGATGGAGGTGGGGGGAGGGAAGGATCATTGATGGAGGTGGGGAGGGAAGGCTCATTGATGGAGGTGGGGGGGAGGGAAGGATCATTGATGGAGGTGGGGAGGAAAGGCTCATTGATGGAGGTGGGGAGGGAAGGCTCATTGATGGAGGTGGGGAGGGATGGCTCATTGACAGATGTAGGGAGGGAAGGCTCATTGTTGGAGTGGGACGGTGAAGGCTCATTGATGGAGGTGGACTGGAAAGGCTAACTGATGGAGGTGGGGGAAGGTTAATCGATTGTGATGGGGGGCCTCATTGATGAAGGTGGGGGGGAGGCATATTGGTGAAGGTGGGAGAAAGGCTAATTGATAGAGGTGGGATAGGAAAGGCTCATGGAGGTGGTGGGGGAAAGCTATTTGATGGAGGTGGGGAGGGAAGGCTCATTGATGGAGGTGGGGGAAGGGAAGAATCACTGATGGAGGTGGGGGGAGGGAAGGATCATTGATGGAGGTGGGGGGAGGGGTTTTGATGAAGGTGGGGAGGGAAGGCTCATTGATAGAGGTGGGGGGTGGCTCATTGATGGAAGTGGAGGGAGGCTCATTAAAGGAGGTGGAGGGAATCCCATTGATGGAGGTGGGGAGGGAAGGTTCATTGATGGCGGTGAAGAGGAATGGCCCTTGATAGAGGTGGGGAGGGAATGCTCATTGGTGGAGGTGGGGGGAGGAAAGGATCATTGATGGAGGTGGGGAGGAGGAAGGCTCATTGATGGGGGTTCAGGGAAGGCTAATTGATGAAGGCCGTGAGGGAAGGCTCATTGATGGGGGGGTTGGAAGGCTTATTGATGGAGGTGGAAAGGGATGGCTTATTGATGGAGGTGGGGGAGTGAAGGCTTATTGATAGAGGTGGGAAGGCTCATTGATGGAGGTGGAGGTGGACGGGGAAGGCTCAATAGATGGAGGTGTGAGGGGGGGGGGGTTAATCGATGGGCATTGGGGGGGCTCATTGATAGAGGTGGGGAGGGAAGGCTCATTGATAGAGGTGGGAAGGGAAGGCTCATTGATGGAGGTGGAGGTGGACGGGGAAGGCTCAATAGATGGAGGTGTGGGGGGGGGTTAATCGATGGGCATTGGGGGGGCTCATTGATGGAGGTGGGGAGGGAAGGCTTATTGATGGAGGTGGGGAGGGAAAGCTCATTGGTGGAGGTGGGGGGAGGGAAGGATCATTGATGGAGGTGGGGGGAAGGCTCATTAATGAAGGTAAGGAACGGAAGGCTCATTGATGGAGGTGGGGGGGAGGTTCATTGATGGGGGTGCAGGGAAGGCTAATTCATGGAGGTCATGAGGGAAGGCTCATTGATGGGGGTGTGGAAGGCTTATTGATTGAGGTGTAAAGGGATGGCTTATTGATGGAGGTGGGGGAGTGAAGGCTTATTGATGGAGGTGGGATAGTGAAGTTTTATTGATGGAGGTGGGGGGGAGTGAAGGCACATTGATAGAGGTTGGGGGAAGGCTCATTGATGGGGGTGGGGAGGGAAGGCTAATTGATAGAGGTGGGGAGGGAAGGCTCATTGACGGAGGTGGGGAGGCATGGCTTATTGATGGAGGTGGGGAGGGAAGGCTCATTGATAGAGGTGGGGAGGGAAGGCTAATTGATAGAGGTGGGGAGGGAAGGCTCATTGACGGAGGTGGGGAGGCATGGCTTATTGATGGAGGTGGGGAGGGAAGGCTCATTGATAGAGGTGGGGAGGGAAGGCTCATTGATAGAGGTGGGGAGGGAAGGCTCATTGACGGAGGTGGGAAGGGAAGGCTCATTGATGGAGGTGGATGGGGAAGGCTCATTGATAGAGGTGGGGAGGGAAGGCTCATTGACGGAGGTGGGGAGGCATGGCTTATTGATGGAGGTGGGGAGGGAAGGCTCATTGATAGAGGTGGGGAGGGAAGGCTCATTGACGGAGGTGGGAAGGGAAGGCTCATTGATGGAGGTGGATGGGGAAGGCTCATTGATGGAGGTGGATGGGGAAGGCTCATTGATGGAGGTTTGAGGGGGGGGGGTTAATTGATGGGGATTTGGGGGCTCATTGATGGAGGTGGGGAGGGAAGGCTCATTGATTGAGGTTTGGGGGAAGGCTTATTGATGGAGTTGGGGGAGGGAAGGCTCATTGATAGTGGTGGGGGAGGGAAAGCTCATCGATAGCGGTGGGAAGGGAGAAATTAAATGATGGAGGTGGGGAGAGAAAGCTCATTGATGGAGGTGGATGGGGAAGGCTAACTGATGGAGGTGGGGGGAGGTTAATTGATGGTGATGGGGGCCCTCATTGATGAAGGTGGGGGGGAAGGCTCATTGATGAAGGTGGGGG
This sequence comes from Pelophylax lessonae, assembly GCF_965119305.1. Classification (NCBI taxonomy): domain Eukaryota; kingdom Metazoa; phylum Chordata; class Amphibia; order Anura; family Ranidae; genus Pelophylax; species Pelophylax lessonae. The sequence continues at coordinate 287,562 of NW_028120126.1, forward strand.
AGAAGGCTCATTGATAGAAGTGGGATAGGGAAGGCTCAATGATGGAGGTGGGGGAGGGAGGAACATTGATGGAGGTAGTGAGGGAAAGCTCATTGATGGAGGTGTGGGGGGGGCTAATTAATGGGGATTGGGGGACTCATTGATGGAGGTAGGAGGAAAGGCTTATTGATGGAGGTGGGGGGAAGGCTAACTGATGGGGGGGGGCTCATTACTGGATGTAAGGGGGAAGGCTCATTGATGGAGGGGTTATGGGCACAGGATAACACGCTGGGGAATTTACTGGCTGCAGAAAAAAACACCTGAAGGCAAAAACAGCAGCTGTAAAAATGTCCGGTGTGTGCGTGAGGCCTGAATGTAACATCCTGATCCTCCGTCTCGGTGAGGCAAGGAACGGGCGCCTCCATTGTTTGTCTATGGGGTGTGAGAGGTAAACAGATGGCGAGGAGCTGCAGGGCACAAGACAAGACGTCACCATCAATCACCCCGGAACAATCCACTGCATGGTGTCACCTGGGCTGCTGTTCATAGGACAAATAGATTTACATGGAAGATGTATGTATATGGAGGGAGAGCCGTCTTCCACAGGTGCTGTGTTACTACTGGACAAAGTCTTGGATATAGTGATATACCTACAGAAGATCTTCATACTTTCCTGTCTGGCCTTCAATCTTGGATCCACAATCACAGGCTTGGATCACCGAATTCTTCAATCACCTGCAGACTCATCTGCCTGAGTTCGATTGGCTGCAGTTAAACCATCTGTGGTGACTACTTGTGACTGCAGATATCAGCAAGTTGTCACACTTATCCAATACTCACCACCATCACATGTGGTGCTAATAAAAATGTCAGCCCCGTCCTTCGCCGTAAATGACACCAGATCATCAGCAGAGGGTCTATCGACCCCCTGCCCCCCCCCCCCCCAGGTCCTCACTGGGCTCCTCATTTCAGACTGGATTAGCACACAGATCAAGAGTTGGGGTTTAGTAAAACTGCCGGGGTAAAGGGTTCCGTTTTGGGGAGTTAAAGTCCAGAACTGATATTTCAGTGTCTGGTGGATATTGAAGAATGAAACCCGCTTAAGTCATTTCTGTTGCTCACTCATTGATGATTTCTCAGGTCTGCACACTATAGGGGTTATAGACATCCCAATCTGCAAAAACTCATTTCAGGGAGGTCGCAAACACATTTCAGGGAGGTGGCACCCCGCCCCCCCCCCCCCCCCCCCCCCCCCCCCCCCCCCCCCCCCCCACCAACAATTTAACACAACTAGAGGATGATTAAATGAAATGCAATCAGAATACAGAGGTTTTCTTCTTCTGAGACATATTAAAAGAACACTATAGCCACCATGACCATTTCATTGATTTGAAGTGGTCATGGTGCTAGGAGTCAGAAGCACTGCACATGCTGGTAAATGTGCAATTATGTGCTGGGGCTAGTTGCACCCCTAGCACATGTGACTTACTGCTGGCAGGTACTGCTGGCGGGGTACCACTAGTGTTTACTTCTGCTGATACTTCTGGTGGGTACGGCTGGCTGGTACTGCTGGTGGGTACTACTGGTGGGTACTGCTGGTGGGTACTGCTGGCTGGTACTGCTGGCAGGTACTGCTAGTGGGCACTGATGGCTGGTACTGCTGGTGGGTACTGCTAGTGGGCACTGCTGGCTAGTACTGCTGGCGGGTACTGCTGGTGGGTACTGCTGGTGGGTACTGCTGGCAGGTACTGCTGGCTGGCACTGCTGGTGGGTACTGCTGGTGGGTGCTGGTACTGCTGGCTGGTACTGCTGGTGGGTACTGCTGGCAGGTACTACTGGTGGGTACTGCTGGCTGGTACTGCTGGCTTGTACTGCTGGCTGGTACTGCTATGGATACTGCTGGTGGGTACTGCTGGCTGGCACTGCTGGTTGGTACTGCTGGCTGGTACTGCTGGTGGGTACTGCTTGTGGGTACTGCTGGGGAATACTACTGGTGGGTACCACTGGTGGGTACTGCTGTGGGTACTGCTGGCTGGTACTGCTGATGGTTACTGCTGGCTGGTCCTGCTGTGGGTGCTGCTAACTGGTACTGCTGTGGGTACTGCCTGCTGGTACTGCTGGTGGGTACTGCTGGTGGTTACTGCCGGTGGGTTACTACTGGCTGGTACTGCTGGTGGGTACTGCTGGCTGGTACTGCTATGGATACTGCTGGTGGGTACTGCTGGCTGGTACTGTTGGTGGGTACTGCTGGTTGGTACTGCTGGCGGGTACTGCTGGCTGGTACTGCTATGGATACTGCTGGTGGGTACTGCTGGCTGGTACTGCTGGCGGGTACTGCTGGCTGGTAGTGCTGGGGGTTACTGCTGGCTGGTGTAATGATATCCTGCACTGGATATACCAAAAGCTGTCGTAAGCGGCCATGTTGTTCATTCATTATAAGTCAGCCATGACAGTCCTTCAGAACAGTTATACACGCAGCTAAATTCTCCCCCTCCCCACCTCATGTAATTCATTTAATGCATAGGGGTTAAGCTTCAAAAACGCCTTATCTTAATTGAATCCTGGCAGTTTCTTCCATCCAGGCCTGTCGTAAAACTTTGAACAAACCCATTAAGGATAACCAGAACTAATGGGCATCGTAAATAGCAATCAGTGAGCTCTGCCATTAAAAACTTACCAAATACACGATTCACAAATGCAGACAGGAACATGACACATGAGAAATGTCATACTGATCGAATTAAGACCATGCATGACCACCCTATCACATATAGAATAGAAGATAGATCTTCCCTGGGTGACAAGTTTATCTGAGATATTCTGTGTTTGGTATCCCTGGATGAGAAATGAAACACTGAATGATAAACTATCAGTTGAAATAATGTAACCAATACATATTTTAAGATATGAATAGTGGTATAAAACTGTCCAAAGAGGAGGGTCCTGATATGGTCATAAACCCCAGGACAGCCCATGGCCACTCCATTTTAATTGGTCAGGGGCATCTGTCAACACCCCTTTGATCCCAGAGAAAAAAGGGAGATCCCTAACCAATGAGGAGTTCTCATGGTAACATCAAAGGAGGAACATCTTCTATCAAGTTTGAGAACCGATCACACCTGGCTCATCGAATGAACTCTGATAACACCCAGGACATTGACTGCAAGTATTCTTCCTCCTCAATTCTACCTTATTTTTCTTTTTTTTTAATAATCTTTATTTTATTTTCACAATTTGCAAGGTACAAACACAATAAGACAAAGTGT